>NW_024097023.1:0-15000 GCF_016545835.1 Crotalus tigris
TTGCTTGGTGTACAGTTTAGCATACAGGTTTTCTTTTGAGAAAGCGTATGATAAAACGAACAGTCCTGGGTTAAGGGGTGTTTTCTGCAAATATGGACGCTGCTTGTTAACTGCATTAAAAGTGGGATATAATGGAAGGAACGCCTGGAGACTGGAGGCTAAAACATGCAAGGAACGGTTGCTGGAATTGGATATCTCTAGTTTAATGAAGAGAAGGATGAGGGGGGACATGATGGCAGTCTTCCAATATCTCAGGGGCTGCCCCAAAGAAGAGAGAGTCAAGCTATTCTCCAAAGCATCTGAGGGCAGGACAAGAAAGAACGGATGGAAACTAATCAAGGAGAGAAACAACTTGAACTAAAAGGGAGGAAACTGTCCTGACAGTGGATAACAATTTAACCATTGGAACAAACCTCCTTCAGAAGTCGGTGAAAATGTCTCCCAGCACTGGAAGTTTTATAAGGAAGAGACTGGACAGCCCATTTTTCTGAAATGGTATGGGGTTTCCTCACTGCCCTGAACAGGGGGTTGGAACTTGATGACATCCAAGTCCCTTTCATTCAACTTTATTATTATTATTACTATTTATTAATCGAATTTCACACACAGCGACAGATGTTCAGAACTGGATTTGGGCATTTTTGTCACCTATCGAGTCCTTACCGCAGGACCTGGGATAGGCAGATGTGGATGGTTTGAATGGTATTAACAGGATATCTGTCACAGGATGGAAGCATTCCTATAAGGCCCAATCCCTTTTTTGCCAATTGACTAATAGCAAATGTTGATTCAATGCCATGGTGGGTTTCAAGTGGGTGCTCCAAGTTGTTTTGGGATTGCACCCAAGGAGCCTATGACTATTGGTACTACCCTGTCTTGCTTTTGCCACAGTCTTTCTATTTGTAGGTCTTTATATTTTGTGATCTTCTCCAGTTCTTTCTCGTCTATTCTGCTGTCTCCAGGCACTGCCACATCCACTATCCAGACATTTTTGTCTTTCTTATCGACAATTGTTAAGTCCAGAGTGTTATGCTGCAGGTGCTTGTCTATTATTATTATTGTTGTTGTTGTTGTTGTCATTATTGTTATTATTGTTATTATTATGTTTGAAAATCAATCACATATTTAATAAATAGTCTTAACAGCCAGCCTGGAGTTTAAGACAGGGGTGTGCGACTTCCCCTTTGTTGCTTTGTGTATTTAAGGATATACAAGGAATGCTTATTTATTTATTTATTTATTTATTATTTATTTATGAGATTTATATACCGCTTTAAGTGCAAGCACTCTCTAAGCGGTGTACACCAGTAAGCAATGTATATATATTTTACATTGCCCCCAACAATCTGGGTCCTCATTTTACCTACCCCAGAAGGATGGAAGGCTGAGTCAACCTTGAGCCGCTGAGATTTGAACCGCTGACCTGCTGAACACAGTCAGCTAAAGTGGCCTGCAGTACTGCACTCTAACTGCTGCGCCACCTCGGCTCTTGCAATGTTGGCGGTCTGTTGGGTCAGGATCCGACCATATTTATCTGAAATGGTAGTCCTCAACTTGCAACCGTTCGTTTAGTGACCGTTCAAAGTTACAACGGTCCTGGAAGAAAAGTGACATGATTATTTTTCACACTTAATGACCGTCGTAGCCTCCCCAGGATCGTGTGCTCAAAATTCAGAGGGTTCCTCTTTACGACTGTCGCCGTGTCCCAAGATCACCTCATCCCCTTTTGCAACCTCGTGACCTGCCAAGTCAACGGGGGAACAGCCAGATCCATTTAACGACCGGGTTACTAAGCGAACAACTGCCCGCGATTCGCTTAACCACCGTGGCAGGAGAGGTCGTAAAACGGGGCAAAATTCGCTGCTCTCTCGCTTAGCCACGGGCTGGATTGGAGTCGTAAGGCGAGGACTCCCTGTGGAATTGTCTTACTCTAAAAGTCCCATCGAATTGAAGGGGAATTTACTCCCAGGAAAACGAGCATGGATCTACGAGGTCGTTGTTGTTGTTGTTTTTGTCCCCTTTGCAGACATTTAAAAAGAAAGAAAGAAAGGAAAAAAGGAAGCGGACCAAACCACAAGCAATTAATTCTCAATAGTCCCCAAAGCCTGCTGAAAAAGCAAAGCTTTTACTCGTTTATTGAATGATAAAAGAGGAAGGGGATGGGGGGAAAAAAAATGCAATTCCTATCTATTTTAGGCTGTGGTTACAAATGGCCTATTGAGCAGGCCGCTTAAAGACGTTTAATTAGAAGGCAATCAATCTGTCTCCCCCCCCCCATCCAAGGGGAAATCGTTGCTCTTCTTCGCACTGGAGGACCCAACCCTCCAGTTATTTCTCTTTTTTTTCCCCCTTTAATGGAACAGGACAGCCGAGTCTTTGGCGTCGATTCTTCCCTTGCGCCAATCTGCTTTTTTTTGTTTGTTTGTTTGTTTGTTTGTTTGCGGGCTTTGCCAAAAGCTGGAAATGGAGAGAGGATGCTTCCCCTCCTCTTCTCCTCTTTGTCCTCGTCTTTCTCCTTCTTCTTCTCCTTCTCCCTCTCTTTCCCTCCTCCTCGTTCTCCTCCTCCTCCTCCTCCTCTTCTTCTTCTTTGTTTTTCTCCTTTTCCTTCTCCCCCTCTTTCCCTCCTCCGCCTCCTCCTTCTCGTTCTTCTCCTTACCCCTCTTCATTCTCCTCCTCTTTCTATTCCTCCTCCTCCTTCTTTGTCTTTCTTCTTTTCCTTTCCCCTTCCTCCTCCTCCTCTTTCTTCTTCTCTTTCTCCTCCTCCTCTTCTTCTTTGCCTTTCTCCTTTTCCTTCTCCCCCTCTTTCCCTCCTCCTCCTCCTCCTTCTCGTTCTTCTCCTTAACCCTCCTCATTCTCCTCCTCTTTCTATTCCTCCTCCTCCTCGTCGTCTTCTTTGTCTTTCTTCTTTTCCTTCTCTTTCTCCTTCTCCTTTTCCTTCTCCCCCTTTCCCTCCTCCTCCTCCTCCTTCTCCTTTCCCCTCCTCCTGTTGTTTGTCTTTCCCTTCTCCTCTTTCTCCCCCTTCTCCTTCTCCTTTCCCTTCCTCCTTCTCCTTCACCTCTCTCCTCCTCCTTGTTATCCTCCTATTTCTCCTCTTTCTCCTCCTCTTTCTCCTTCACCTCCTCCCCCTTGTCCTTCTCCCCTCCCCTCCTTCTTCCTCTCCTGCTTCCTCTTCTCCCTCCTCCTCCTTTTTCTCCTCCTCCTCCTCCTCCTCCTCCTGGTCCTTCTCTTTCCTCCTCCTTCCTCTCCTCCTCCCTCTCTTCCTCCTCCTCCTTCTCCTTTCCCTTCCTCCTCTCTCCTCCTCGTTATCCTCCTCTTTCCCTCCTCCTCCTTCTTCTCCTTTCCCTTCCTCCTCTCTCCTCCTCGTTATCCTCCTCTTTCTCCTCTTTTCCCTCCTCCTTCCTCTTTCTCCTTCTCCTCCTCCCCTCCTGCTTCCTCTTCCCCTCCTCCTTCTTTTTCTCCTCCTCCTACTCCTCCTCCTTCTCCTTTCCCTTCCTCCTCTCCTCGTTATCCTCCTCTTTCTCCTCTTTTCCCTCCTCCTTCCTTCTCTTTCTCCTTCTCCTCCTCCCCTCCTTCTTCCTCCTGCTTCCTCTTCCCCTCCTCCTTCTTTTTCTCCTCCTCCTCCTCCTCTTCCTTCTTCTTTCCCCTCCTCCTGTTCTTTGTCTTTCCCTTTTCCTTCTCCTCTTTCTCCCACTTTCTCTTCCTCTCTCCTCCTCCTCCTCCTCCTCCTCTCTCCTCCTCCTTGTTCTCCTCCTCTTTCTCCTCCTTCCTTCTCTTTCTCCTCTCCCTTGTCCTTCTCCCCCTTTCCCTCCTCCTCCTTCTCCTTTCCCCTCCTCCTCTTCTTTGTCTTTCCCCTTTCCTTCTCCTCTTTCTTCTCCTTTCCCTTCCTCCTTCTCCTCCTCCTCTCTCCTCCTTGTTATCCTCCTCTTTCCCTCCTCCTTCCTTCTTTCTCCTTCTCTTTCTCATTCTCCTCCTCCCCTTCTTCTTCCTCCTGCTTCCTCTTCCCCCTCCTTCTTTTTCTCCTCCTCCTCCTCCTCCTTCTTCTCCTTTCCCCTCCTCCCCTTCTTTGGTTTCTTTTTCCTCCTCTTTCTCCCCCTTTCCCTTCCTCTCTCCTCCTCCTCTCTCCTCCTCCTCTCTCCTCCTCCTTGTTCTCCTCCTCTTTCTTCTCTTTCTCCTCTTTCCTTCTCTTTCTCCTCTTTCTCCTCCCCCTTGTCCTTCTCCCTTCCCCTCCTTCTTCCTCTCCTGCTTCCTCTTCTCCCTCCTCCTTTTTCTCCTCCTTCCTCTCTTCCTCCTCCTGTATAATCCGAACCCAGTGCTCAGCAAAGGTGGGAGAAGGGGGAGAAAAGGTCATAAAAAGTCCCTTTTTTCAATGCTGTTGTAATTTTGAACCGTCACTAAACGAACAGCCGTCAGTCCTCGTCAAGTACCCCCTGCAGGGATTCCTCAGCTTAACACACCGTTCCTTGAACGATTGCTCAAAGTCACAACACCCGTAAACCCCCCCCCCGACTTGTGACAGGTCCTCATACTCACGACCATCACAGCATCCCATAATCCAAGAGGCGGTAAAATGGGTCGGGACTCACAGGACATCCCCCGTCTTTTGCGCCAGAGGTTCTGCTCCCAGTTGGGTCTACGAGGAAAGCATTTTGAGGTCCTTTTATAGAGTTGCCTCTGCATTCGATCCCCTTTGATTCGTTTCTGATCCCGTAATCCTCCTCGTTTCAGCCTCCAGGGGCACTTCTTAAACTCCCAATTTCGACGGCGTTCCGCTCCCTCCCGTGTTTTTCCCGACCTACCTTTTGCAGCACAACAATGTCAGATTCTTTCAGCGTAAACTTCTGGCAACAAATTACCTTCCACCCACTCACTCCCTTCTCTCTCTGCCCCCTTGCATATCTTAAAAATTCTTCCCTCCCTCTCCCGTCTTTGGGGAACGTCATCCATAAATTCATCCAGGCCATCTGGGTTTCCCCCCCACACGCACATTTACAAAAAAATCTGCCATTCTTCACTCCGTTTTCCCTCCCGGCTTAGCCTTCGGTAGGTTAAAAGGTTCAGATCAATCCTCTTCGTTGCATGGTACAATCTCTCAAGCATTCACTGCAAATCGTTTGGAAAGCCCCTCGGAGGTCATCTAGTCCAGGGCTTTTCAACCGGTGGTACGGGTACCACCTGTGGTACATTGGCACCTGGCAGGTGGTACGTGACCATCCTAGAAAAGTGGTAGCGGGGGAGGGGAATGAGCTGAACCGGTGGCAGCACCGCACAAGTTTGAACGAGAGACGGCTGGAGCTGCAGGGCTGTCGGGGCTCAGCGGAAGCAACAGGATCAGTACCGCTTTCCACCTGATCGGCACTTCTTCAGGGCTGTCAGGGCTCAGTGGAAGTGCCAGGATCAGCGCCAGGCTCCAGCTGGAGCTCGGCGCTGATCCCGGTGCTTCTGCTGAGCCCTGAAGAAGCACCGATCAGCTGGAAAGCAGCACTGACCCTGGTGCTTCTGCTGAGCCCAGAAGAAGCCCCGATCAGCTGGAATGTTGCAGTCTCTCCAGGGTCTTGTGATTTACATTCAGAGGCTTGGCAACTGATTCATATTAATGACGGTCACAGTGTCCCAGGCTCATGTGAAGTGACCAAAACCTGCTGCAACCACCCAGCAGACGGGGGGAATAAAAACCAACCCCCCCCACCCCCGCTGCCAATCCTCAACAGAAATGCTCACAACAATGAAAACCTCGGACAGGAGGAAGAGCGCCGCCTGGTGGGCAGGCAGGTGTCTTGCTCGGCTGTGGCTTGGGGGCTACTTTTTTCAGTGCCATTGTAACTTCGAACAGTCACTAAGCAAACTGTTTTAAGTCGAGGACTACCTGTACTTTATCACTTTTTTCCTTTTTTGGGGGGTCATCAAATTTTTGACACCTTGCCAGGTGACGGGTGGTCCTCAGATGTTGCCGTATCCTCAAAGTGGTACAATGGGTGAAAAGGTTGAAAAGCCCTGTTCTAGTCCAACCCCCTGCTCAGGCAGGCAACCCAGTGCCATTCCAGACAAACGTCCCTTTCAACTATTCTACGTTCTGCGTACTACGGCTGCGGGGTTGACGTCCCCCAAGTAAATCTAGAGCCACAAGGTGTGTTGAAAGAGAGACACCTTGACGGCTGTTGAAACAAGGAGCTCTTTTTCTGCCCTCTCACCCAAGCCGAGGACGGTATTGGTCGGGGACGGTATTGGAAACGGTAACCTCATCCTGCCAACTGAGAGCCTGGCCTCCCCCCCCCCCAAGTGGGTGTCCTGTGAAGCACTGGGACTCCCGGGTGGAAAAATGCATCCGGCACGGCTGCGGAACGAGAAGGAGAGACGGTGGTAATCCGAGCCGGGAGCTTGAGAAGAGGACTGCCGCCTTGCTGGGAAGAAAGCAGAGCTGGAGAGAGAGGGAGAAGGAGGGAGAACGGCGAGCAAAGGACGATTTAAGAGGCTCGGCGAGATCAGGTGGCACAGAGAGGACGAAGTGGATTTGGGTTTTTTTGCCCGAAAAAAAAAAAAACAGAAAAAGAAGATCCGGAGACTGTTGGACAAAGAACGAGATTTGTCCGAGGAATTTGGCAGAGGAGGGAAGGCCGAACGGAGTTCGCTGTGGCCTCGGGGTGGGAGCGAGCGGGTCAGCGCCTGGCGAATAAGCCTGACCCTTGGCCAGGCGCCCCAATTGCTCCGTGGATGGATATTAGACAGATCAAGAGTTGATGGCCAGTTGACCCTAAGAGGAATCCTTTCTCTGGTGCCCAAGCTGGATCTGCCGCTCCCGGTGAGCTCAGAAAGGTAATTCTGATTGCAGGTGAGAATTGAGCCAGGGAAAGGGGACGGGGGTCGGTGTTCCAGTGTCTCAGGGGCTGCCCCAAAGAAGAGGCAGTCAAGCTATCTGCCAGAGCACCGGAAGGCAGGACAAGAAGCAACGGATGGAAACTCATCAAGGAGAGAAGCAACCTAGAACGAAGGAGAAACTTCCTGAACAGTTAGAACAATTAGCCAGTGGAACTCCTTGCCTCCAGAAATTGTGAATGCTCCAACACTGGACGTCTTTAAGAAGAAACTGGACAGCCATTTGTCTGAGATGGTACAGGGTTTCCTGCCTGAGCAGCAAGGGGTTGGAGTAGATGACATCCAAGGTCCCTTCCGGCTCTTGTTATTCTGGTATTCTGTCCTGTCGTTCTGTCTTTCTGGTGGTTGCCCCAAAATGCAGGCTTAGGAAATCTATGGCTGGTTAGTCGTTTGCAGGGAGATGGGGAAGGCTGTTGTGGCCCACATTGTATAAGGTAGTCCTCGACTTAGGACCACAACTGAGCCCAAGCTTTCTGTTGCTAAGCGAGACAGCCGTTCAGTGAGTTCGGCCCCATTTTAAAACCTTTCTTGCCACCGTCGTCACGTGAATCCCTGCTGTTGTCAAGGTAGTAAGATGGCTGTTAAGTGAATCTGGCTCCCTCCAGGGGCTTTGCTTGTCCGAAGGTCGCAAAAGGGGATCATAGAACACCGGGACGCTGCAACCCTCATAAGTATGAACCAGTTGCCGATCGTCTGAACTTTGTTCACGTGACCCTGGGGATGCTCCAATGGTTGTAAGTGTGAAAAAGTGTCATAAGTCATAAGAGAGAGAGATAATAGACAGATGATAGATAGATAGATAGATAGATAGATAGATAGATAGATAGATAGATGATAGATTAGATAGATGGATGGATGGATGGATGGTAGAGAAAGAAAGATGATAGATAGATAGATAGATAGATAGATAGATAGATAGATAGATAGATAGATAGATAGATAGATGGATGGATGGATGGACGGACAGATGGAAGATAAAGAAAGATAATGGGTAGATAGATGATAGATAGATAGATAGATAGATAGATAGATAGATAGATAGATAGATAGGGTAGATGATAGATAGATATAGATTAGAGAGAAATGATAGATAAATAGATGATAGATAGAGAGAGAGAGAGAGAGAGAGAGGGATGGATGGATGGATGGATGGACAGATGGAAGATAGAGAAAGAAAGATGATGGATGGATGGATGGATGGATGGATGGACGGACAGATGGAAGATAAAGAAAGATAATGGATAGATAGATGATAGATAGATAGATAGATAGATAGATAGATAGATAGGGTAGATGATAGATATAGATTAGAGAGAAATGATAGATAAATAGATGATAGATAGATAGAGAGAGAGAGAGAGGGATGGATGGATGGATGGATGGATGGATGGATGGATGGATGGATGGATGGATGGACAGATGGAAGATAGAGAAAGAAAGATGATGGATGGATGGATGGATGGATGGATGGATGGATGGACAGATGGAAGATAGAGAAAGAAAGATAATAGATAGATAGAGAGAGAGAGATGATAGGGAGATAGAGAGATGATAGATAGATAGATAGATAGATAGATAGATAGATAGATAGATAGTTGATAGATAGATAAGATAGATAGATTAGATAGATGATAGATTAGAGAGAGAGAGGGATAGATAGAATGATAGGTAGGTAGGTAGGTAGGTAGGTAGGTAGATAGATAGATAGATAGATAGATAGATAGATAGATAGATAGATAGATAGATAGATAGATAGACAGACAGATGATAGACAGACAGATAGAAGAAAGAAGTGAGAGAGATGGATGGATGGATGGAGTGACAGTTTCTTATGCACGGCTAATTTTCAAAGACACATACCGGGAGATGCATTTTTCCTGTCACGTCTAAGTTATCTGTTTTTCTAAGCCCATCCAAACTTTTCAATGTTAACGATTGTTTAAAATGATTTATTTCGCACAATTGGGCTCCCCGGGCAGCTTTTAAATATGAAAGCTTAAGCTTCATCCGGAGAGCCAAAATCTATAAGGGCTGCAACATTTAGAGGTATTTAAAAGTACATATGATTAATACAATTAGTCTCTAGTCAGAGATTTCAAAAAATGTCCTCCGTGTGTTACGTTAAGATTCAGGCGCTCATTCCGGAGAACAGGGGAGGAAGGGATCTGCAATCCCAGACTCTCGAACGCAGCAACTCAGCTGAAGGGGGAAAAAATTGCATATTTTGGAGCAAATCCTGTCTGGTTGCCTGCCCCTGACTGGGGTAGGAGAGGGGGGGGCAAGTGTGCAAGGACCCTGTGTGGTTGTAGGGGTGAAGGTGCCAGCTTAGAAACCAGGAGACTGTGATTTCTAGTCCCGCCTTAGGCATGAAAGCCAGCTGGTTGACTTTCAGCCAACCACTAGGAGACGGTGAGTTCTAGTCCCGCCTTGAAAGCCGTCTGTGAGATTTTAGGCCAATCACCAGGAGACGGTGATTTCTAGTCCCGCCTTAGGCATGAAAGCCAGCTGGTTGACTTTCAGCCAACCACTAGGAGACAGTGAGTTCTAGTCCCGCCTTGAAAGCCGTCTGTGAGATTTTAGGCCAATCACCAGGAGACTGTGATTTCTAGTCCCGCCTTAGGCATGAAAGCCAGCTGGTTGACTTTCAGCCAACCACTAGGAGACGGTGAGTTCTAGTCCCGCCTTGAAAGCCATCTGTGAGATTTTAGAAACAATCACCAGGAGACGGTGAGTTTTAGTCCCACCTTAGGCATGAAACTGGCTGGGAGATGTTGCGTCAATCGCCAGGAGACTGTGAGTTCTAGTCCTACCTTAAGCCTGAAAGCCAGCTGGGAAACTGGGGGCTAATTGCCAGGAGACGGTGAGTTTATTTATTTATTTATTTCTAAAATTTATATGCCGCCCAATCCCAAGGGACTCAGGGCGGCGTACAAAATTAAAACAATAATATGACAATAAAACAATAAAATAAATACATTCATACAGCGTGTCCGCTGTGAGTTCTAGTCCCGCCTTAGGTGTAAAAGCCAGCTGGGATACTTTGAGACAATTGCCAAGAGACAGTGAATTCTAGTCCTGCCTTAGGCCTGAAAGCCAGCTGGGAGACTTTTGAGCAAATGAACAGGAGATGGTGAATTCTAGTCCCGGCTTAATAACAATAATAAAGTTGGAAGGGACCTTGGAGGTCATCTAGTCCAACCCCCTGCTCAGGCAGGAAACCCTATACCATTTCAGACAAATGGCTGTCCAGTCTCTTCTTAAAAACTTCCAGTGTTGGAGCATTCACCTCTTCTGGAGGCAGATTGTTCCACTGGTTAATTGTTCTCACTGTCAGGAAGTTTCTCCTTAGTTCTAGGTTGCTTCTCTCCTTGATGAGTTTCCATCCGTTGCTTCTTGTTCTGCCTTCAGGAGATTTGGATGATGATGATGATAATAATAACAATAACAATAATAATTAATAATAATAAAAGTTGGAAGGGACCTTGGAGTCATCTAGTCCAACCCCCTGCTGAAGCTGGAAGCCCTACACCGTTTCAGACAAATCATAAAGGCAGGATCAAAACCAAATAAATAAGAATAACGAGGCCGCTCCATTGCAAGCCGGTGGGGGGGGGGACTTGTCTGCAGTTCTTCAGCCTGGGAGCAAACAAAGCGGAAAAACGGAAGCCACCTTGGGCCGGAGGCCAAACCCGTGTCTCCGTGGGATGCATCTCCTCTTGATTTAAAGGCCCTTTAAACAGCCATCTCAAGCAGGCACACGTCCTCCCCACGGGGGGTCACACAGGCAAGCAGGGGGTGTGACAAAGGAGGATGGAGACAAGTCATAATTTACGGGCCTGGGGCACCAGCCCTTCACACACACAAAAAAAACCCCAATTTGCAAAGGATGCAAATGACAGAGCATAAATCTTCACTCGCCCAGAGCTGTGTGTGGCGCCGTTTTTTTCCCCCAGTCTTTAAATCTTTTCCTAGCCCACACCTTGCTCCTATCTCTGGCTTAATCATGGTTTAGCAGTCAGGCCCCTGCCCAAATATGCAGACCCTTCCAATGGGGTATCTCAGTCCCTCCCCCTTGTCTATTGTTGCAACCATCCTTTCATTTAGACGTTTTTGAACCAGTAACTAGTGCCCGTGTTTAAATCGGGATGCAGTCCAATTCTTTAGATTTAGATTTAGATCAGCCGTAATTTTTTTTTTTTTTAATGAATTTCCTTGCAGGAACAATTCCTTAAGAGTCTCCCTATAGGTAAGAAGTACTGTTTACTTGCTCCCTACTTCATCCTTCCTCCCTGTTGTAATTTGGAAAGGTCACTAAATGCACGGTTGTAAGTTGAGGACTGCCTGTAGCTCCTCCCCTCCCCTCTCCACTTTCCCTTATCCTTCCTTCCTTCTCTCTCTTCCATCTCTCCCTCCCATCTTTTTTCTTCCTTTCTTCCCCTTCCTCTCATTTCCTTCCTCCTTTTCTTCCTCCCTTCCTTCCCTCGCTCCTTTTCTCACTTCTATCTCCTTCCTCCCTCCCTTTTCTCACTTCCCTCTCCCTCCTTTTTCCTTCCTTTCTTCCTCCCTCCCCTTTCCTTCCTTTTCTCACTTCCATCTCCTTCTTTCCCCCTCCCATCTTTTTTCTTCCTTTCTTCTCCTTCCTCCCATTTCATTCCTTCCTTCCTTCCTCCCTCCCTCCTTTTCTCACTTCCATCTTCCTTCCTTCCCTCCCTCCCATCTTTTTGTTTCTTTCTTCCCCTTCCTCCCATTTCCTCCCTTCCTCCCTTCCTTCCTCCCCTCCTTTTCCCACTTCTATCTCCTTCCTTTCTCCTTCCCTTCCTTTTCTCCCTTCCCTCCCTCCCTTTTCCTTCCTCCCTTCTTTCCTTCCTTCCCTCTTTCCTTTTCTCACTTCCATCTCTTTCCCTCCCTCCTTCCTTCGTTCCTTCCTTCTAAAACAGTGGTTCTCAACCTTTTTAATGCCGCGACCCCCAACCGGTCGTAAGTCGAGGACTACTCAACCGGTCGTAAGTCGAGGACTGCTCAACTGGTGCAGCACCGTTGGCAGAATGGGACTTTTGGCGGGCTCAGCAGGGCAGAGACAGCCGGGACAATTCCTATTGGCTTTGGAAAGCCAATAGAATTAGACTCTATTCAAGAGAGTCTATTCTATTGGCTTTCAAAAGCCAATAGAATAAAAGGGAGGAGCACAGCTAAGGAAAAAGGGGGAAAAAATGGCGGACTGAGTTGTTTGGCGACCCCCGTGAAATGGTCGTTCGACCCCAAATGGGGTCCCGACCCACAGGTTGAGAACCACTGCTCTAAGATGACATTTCCGCATCTCAAATACGATAACCCTTAATCTCGGAATGAAAAAAAAAAAAGGCTGCTTTCACACCAGTTTGGGGAGGGGGGAAGACCTCACTCGTCTTGTACAAGAAAAACCAGCATGTTCCTAGTCCTCAAGGAAGATACCCAAGGGAGGGGTCTAAGCGTGAGCCATTCTAAGATGACATTCCCACATCTCAAACCCTGCCCAGCAACACCCTTCCCCAAGGCCGGCTCCATCATACTAAACCTGGCTGCCATTTTGACTTTTTTGACCTACCTCCTCTGCATTGCGCTCTCTACCCCCACCCCCGGTCCAGGTAAGGCAGGAACGACAGGCACCAGTTAACGATATATAGAGTGGGAGGGTCAAAAATTAAATTACTCCCAGAATTTATTTATTTTTTTTTTTAAAAAATGGGGAACACAAATAATGATGATGATAATGATACTAATACTAATACTAATAATAATAATAAAGTTGGAAGGGACCCTGGAGGTCATCTAATCCAACCCCCTGCTCAGGCAGGAAACCCTACACCATTTCAGACAAATGGCTGTCCAGTCTCTTCTTAAAAACTTCCAGTGTTGGAGGATTCACCGCTTCTGGAGGCAGGTAGTTCCACTGGTTAATTGTTCTAACTGTCAGGAAGTTTCTCCTTAGTTCTAGGTTGCTTCTCTCCTTGATTAGTTTCCATCTGTTGCTTCTTGTCCTGCCTTCAGGCGCTTTGGAGAATAGCTTGACTCCCTCTTCTTTGGGGCAGCCCCTGAGATACTGGAAGACTGCTATCCTGTCCCCCTCGTCCTTCTCTTCGTTAAACTAGACATACCCAATTCCAGCAGCCGTTCCTTGTATGTTTTAGCCTCCAGTCCCCTGATCAAAGGGGAAGGAGATCAGTCCATTCATTTGAAAGCAGGAGGTGTGGACGTGAGTGTGCATTCACACACGTGTGCACAGGAAGGAGGGAGGGGGCAGCCTGGGGGGTGGGGAGTCCGTGGCTTTTCTCGACATCCCACCGAGCTGGGCGGAGGCAGCTGCCGCGCAGACCCCCAGAGAGCCAGGCAAAGCGAAAAGGGCCGGCTTGCGTGCAGGTGGCGAGACCAGCAAACACCCCTGGGGAGGGAAGGGCCGGCCTTTAATGAAGGCAAGTCCACCGTTCATAACTTTCTGAATGGCCGGCCCCAGGCAGAGAGGATGTCATGGGGGGGGATGAGGGGGGGGCAGGGATGAGCGCCATTCCATTCCTCAGGATGAGAGAAGAGGAGAGTGACGGGGTTGGAAGAGGCACCTTGGAGGGACAGCAGGCGAGAAGAGTGGGAAAAGGGACTTTTAAGGTCTTCTAGTCCAACCACCTGCTCAGGCAGGAAACCCTGCACCTTCCTTCCTTCCTTCCTTCCTTCCTTCCTTCCTTCCTTCCTTCCTTCCTTCCCTCCCTCTCTCCTTCCTTCCTTCCCTCCCTATCCTTGCTTCCTTGCTTCCTTCCCTCCCTCTCCTTCTTTCCTTCCTTCCTTCCTTCCCTCCCTCCCTCTTTCCTTCCTTCCTTCCTTCCCTCCCTCTCTCCTTCCTTCCTTCCCTTCCTCTCCTTCCTTCCTTCCTTCCTTCCTTCCTTCCTTCCTTCCTTCCTTCCTTCCTTCCCTCTCTCCTTCCTTCCTTCCGCAGCCCTGTCAATGTTGAGGTTTTGTTTTCTTGTAGGTAGTTTCTTGATTAGCCTGGTTACTGACTGATTGTTTATCTGAGGTGGTGGCAGCAAACAACTTTGCAAATTCCACTCCCTTCTAGCCCTGATGATGTTGCCTGGTTGGGTCATGAAACGTTTGTAAGCAAACAATTAAGCTCAGAGAGCACTAAGGACACCACAGTCCTCCTCCTCCTCTTCCTCCTCTTCCTCCTCTTCTCCTCCTCCTCCTCCTCCTCCTCCTCCTCCTCCTCCTCCTCGCCACAAACCCCATTCTCTTCTAGCCCTGATGGTGTTACCTAGTTGAGTCATGAAACGTCTGCAAGGAAACCAAGTGCAGATAGTACCAAGTACCCCACAGTCCTTTTCTTCCTCCTCCTCCTCTTCCTCCTCTTCCTCCTCCTCCCCACAAACCCCACATTCCCTTCTAACCACTGATGAGGTTACCTAGTCGGGTAGTGAAACGTCAGCCAGCACTGCGCCAAACTCAGGGAGCACCCCGAACCCCAAGAGTTCAACCTTGAGATTGAACAAAGATTCCCTTCGCCCGGCGTGTCAGCGAAGGAAACAAGTTATTCTTCTCTAAAATGTAGAAATGTAATTGTAGAAATGTAATGCCGTTGGATGAGACTGTCTGTTGATGGTTTGTTAACCAGACTTGTTGTTGTGGTTCCGGCTAAGGAAACACTTCCAAGAACTTCCAGGCATTGATTTCCCTAAAAGTCTTGCTTTGACACTTGTTTTTGTTTTGTGAGGATCAAATTTGGGTTTTTTTTTTAAATCTCACATCAGTAAGAACGGCCTAACTCACTCTGAGAGCCGCTGAGCTGTGGTTGAGCCGAGCCGAGCAGGACCTTTGGCATCCAGTCGCAAAGGGGGTGTGGGTGTGCGGAGCGTACAGTTTGCTTGACTTGGCAGGTTTCCCCTCGGAGAGAGGGGATTAATTGCTAAAATCAATATTTGTGTCTAGGGCGTTTGTTTTTAATTTGCTACCTTGCTCATTTCTTCGGCAACTGCTGGCGCTCCCCCAGAAAAAGGGGTTATTCAGAGCGGTGGAAAAACAGAACAAATCTTTTCTGTTCTCGTGACAGCTGAGGAGGAGGAGGGGGGAGCGAAATCGGAGCACGGATTCTGCAAGACGCAGGGGTCA